>NW_024572559.1:0-5846 GCF_018153835.1 Drosophila eugracilis
TGTTAGTGTTAGTTGTTAGTATGTTAATGTTGGTGTTGGTGTTGGTGTTTGTGATTTGGTGTTAGTGTTAGTGTTGGTAGTGTTAGTGTTGTTGTTAGTGTTTGGTGTTGGTGTTGATGTTAGTGTTAGTGTTAGTGTTGGTGTGTGTTGGTGTTGGTGTTGAGTGTTAGTGTTGGTGTTGGTGTTGGTGTTTGGTGTTGGTGTTAGTGTTAGTGTTGGTGTTAGTGTTAGTGTTAGTGTTGGTAGTGTTAGTGTTGGTGTTAGTGTTGGGTAGTGTTAGTGTTGGTGTTAGTGTTAGTGTTGGTGTTAGTGAATATTGGTGTTAGTGTTGGTGTTAGTGTTGGTAGTGTTGGTGTTGGTGTTGAGTATTGGTGTGGTGTTGGGTGTTAGTGTTAGTGTTGGTGTTGGTGTTAGTGTTTAGTGTTGGTAAGTGTTGGGTAGATGTTAGTGTTAGTGTTAGTGTTGGTGTTAGTGTTAGTGTTTAGTGTTGGTGTTAGTGTTAGTGTTAGTGTTGGTGTTAGTGTTGGTGTTAGTGTTGAGTGTTTAGTGTTGGTGTTAGTGTTGGTGTTAGTGTGTTGGTGTTAGTGTTGGTGTTGGTGTTGGTGTTAGTGTTGGTGTTGGTGTTGGGTGTTGGTGTTAGTGTTGGTGTTAGTGTTGGTGTTAGTGTTAGTGTTGGTGTTGGTGTTAGTGTTGGTGTTAAGTGTTAGTGTTGGTGTTTGGTGTTGTTAGTGTTGGGTGTTAAGTGTTAAGTGTTGAGTGTTAGTGTTAGTGTTGAGTGTTAGTGTTAGTGTTAGTGTTAGTGTTAGTGTTGGTGTTGTGTATTGGTGTTGGTGTTGTTAGTGTTGGTGTTGGTGTGTTAGTGTTGGGTGTTGGTGTTAGTGTTGGTGTTAGTGTTTGGTGTTGGTGTTAGTGTTAGTGTTAGTGTTGGTGTGGTGTTGGTGTGTTGGTGTTGGTGTTGGTGTTGGTAGTGTTGGTAGTGTTAGTGTTAGTGTTGGTGTTAGTGTAGTGTTGAGTGTTGGTGTTAGTGTTAGTGTTAGTAGTGTAGTGTTGGTGTTAGTGTTAGTGTTGGAGTGTTAGTGTTGAGTGTTTAGTGTTAGTGTTGAGTGTTGGTGTTAGTGTTAGTGTTAGTGTTAGTGTTAGGTGTTGGTGTTGGTGTTGGTGTTGAGTGTTGGTGTTAGTGGTGTTGGTGTTGGTGTTAGTGTTGGTGTTAGTGTTAATGTTAGTGTTAGTATTGGTGTTGGTATTAGTGTTAGTGTTATTAAGTGTTAGTATTGATTAGTGTTAGTGTTAGTGTTGGTGTTAGTGTTAGTGTTGGTGTTGGTGTTGGTGTTAAGTGTTAAGTGTTGGTGTTAGTGTTAGTGTTGGTGGTGTTAGTGTTAGTATTAGTGTTGAGTGTTAGTGTTAGTGTTAGTGTAAGTGTTAGTGTTAAGTGTTTAGTGTTAGTGTTAGTGTTGGGTATTTAGTGTTGGTGTTAGTGTTAGTATTGAGTGTTAGTGTTAGTGTTGGGTGTTGGTGTTGGTGTTAGTGTTGGTGTTGGTGTTAGTGTTGAGTGTTAGTATTGGTGTTGGTGTTGGTGTTGGGTGTTGGTGTTAGTGTTGGTGTGTTAGTGTTGGTGTTGGTGTTAGTGTTGGTGTTGTGTTAGTGTTAAGTGTTGGTGTTGAGTGATTTAGTGTTAGTGTTAGTTAGTGTTGGTGTTGATGTTGGTGTTGGTGTTAGTGTTGGGTGTTAGTGTTAGTGTTGGTGGTGTTAGTGTTGGGTGTTGGAGTGTTGGTGTTAGTGTTGGTGTTAGTGTTGGTGTTGGTGTTAGTGTTAGTGTTGGTAGTGTTGGTGTTAGTATTTAGTGTTAAGTGTTAGTGTTAGTGTTAGTGTTGGTATTTGAGTGTTAGTGTTGGTAGTGTTTGGTGTTGGTGTGTAGTGTTAGTGTTTAGTGTTAGTGTTGGTGTTGGTAGTGTTAGTTTTGAAGTGTTAGTGTTAGTGTTAGTGTTAGTGTTGGGTAGTGTAGTGTTAGTGTTAGTGTTGGGTGTTAGTGTTGGTGTTAAGTGTTGGTATTGTAAGTGTTGGTGTTATTGGTATTGGTGTTGGTGTTGGGTGTTGGTGTTAAATGTTTAAATGTTGGTAGTGTTAGTGTTAGTGTTAGTGTTAGTATTGATGTTAAGTATTAGTAAATATTATTATTAGTGTTAGTATTTAAATTTTAGTATTTAGTGTTGAGTGTTATTGGTGTTGGTATTGGTGTTAGTGTTGATGTTAGTGTTTGGTGTTGGTATTGTAGTGTTAGTGTTAGTGTTAGTGTTGGTGTTAGTATTGGTATTTGGTGTTGGTGTTAGTGTTATTGGTGTTAGTGTTAGTGTTGGTGTTAGTGTTGGTGTTTAGTGTTAGTGTTGGGTGTTAGTGTTAGTGTTGGTGTTAGTGTTAGTATTGGATTGGTGTTAGTGTTGGTATGTTAGTGTTAGTGTTAGTGTTGGTATTGGGTAGTGTTAGTATTAGTGTTTAAGTGTTATAGTGTTAGTGTTAGTGTTGGTGTTAGTGTTGGTGTTATTTAGTGTTAGTGTAATATTTGGTATTATATTAATGTTAGTATTAAATGGTGTTGGTATTGGTGTTGTTGGTGTTGGTATTAAATGTTAAATATTAGTATTAAATATTAAATATTAAATATTTAATATTATAAATATTAAATATTAAATATTAAATATTAAATATTAAATATTAAATATTAAATATTAAATATTAAATATTAAATATTAAATATTAAATATTAAATATTAAATATTAAATATTAAATATTAAATATTAAATATTAAATATTAAATATTAAATATTAAATATTAAATATTAAATATTAAATATTAAATATTAAATATTAAATATTAAATATTAAATATTAAATATTAAATATTAAATATTAAATATTAAATATTAAATATTTAAATATTAAATATTAAATATTTAAATATTAAATATTAAATATTAAATATTAAATATTAAATATTAAATATTAAATATTAAATATTAAATATTAAATATTAATATTAAATATTAAATATTAAATATTAAATATTAAATATTAAATATTAAATATTAAATATTAAATATTAAATATTAAATATTAAATATTAAATATTAAATATTAAATATTAAATATTAAATATTAAATATTAAATATTAAATATTAAATATTAAATATTTAAATATTTTAAATATTAAATATTAAATATTAAATATTAAATATTAAATATTAAATATTAAATATTTAATATTAAATATTAAATATTAAATATTAAATATTAAATATTAATATTAAATATTAAATATTAAATATTAAGTATTTTAATATTAAATATTTAATATTTAATATTTAATATTTAATATTTAATATTTAATATTTTATTAAATATTAAATATTTAATATTATATGTTAGTATTTAATATTAATATTATATTTAATATTTAATATTTAATTTTAATATTTAATTTTATTTAATATTGTAATATTTAATATTTAATATTAAATATTTAATATTTAATATTTTTTAATATTTAGTATTTAATATTTATTTAATATTTAATTTAATATTTAATATTTAATATTTAATATTTAATATTTAATATTTAATATTTAATATTTAATATTTAATATTTAATATTTATTTAATATTTAATATTTAATATTTAATATTTAATATTTAATATTTAATATTTAAGTATTTAATATTTAATATTTAATATTTAATATTTAATATTTAATATTTAATATTTAATATTTAATATTTAATATTTAATATTTAATATTTAATATTTAATATTTAATATTTAATATTTAATATTTAATATTTAATATTTAATATTGTATTTAATATTTAATATTTAATATTTAATATTTAATATTTAATATTTAATATTTTAATATTTAATATTTATATATTTAATATTTAATATTTAATATTTAATATTTAATATTTAATATTTAATATTTAATATTTAATATTTAATATTTAATATTTAATATTTAATATTTAATATTTAATATTTAATATATTTAATATTTAATATTTAATATTTAATATTTAATATTTAATATTTAATATTTAATATTTAATATTTATATATTTAATATTTAATATTTAATATTTAATATTTAATATTTTATTTAATATTTAATATTTAATATTTAATATTTAATATTTAATATTTAATATTTAATATTTTAATATTTAATATTTAATATTTAATATTTAATATTTAATATTTAATATTTAATATTTAATATTTAATATTTAATATTTAATATTTAATATTTAATATTTAATATTTAATATTTAATATTTAATATTTAATATATTTAATATTTAATATTTAATATTTAATATTTAATATTTAATATTTAATATTTAATATTTTAATATATTTAATATTTAATATTTAATATTTAATATTTAATATTTAATATTTAATATTTAATATTTAATATTTAATATTTAATATTTAATATTTTATTTAATATTTAATATTTAATATTTAATATTTAATATTTAATATTTAATATTTAATATTTAATATTTTATTTAATATTTAATATTTAATATTTAATATTTAATATTTAATATTTAATATTTAATATTTAATATTTAATATTTAATATTAATATTTAATATTTAATATTTAATATTTAATATTTAATATTTAATATTTAATATTTAATATTTAATATTTAATATTTAATATTTAATATTTAATATTTAATATTTAATATTTAATATTTAATATTTAATATTTAATATATTTAATATTTAATATTTAATATTTAATATTTAATATTTAATATTTAATATTTAATATTTAATATTTAATATTTAATATTTAATATTTAATATTTAATATTTAATATTTAATATTTAATATTTAATATTTAATATTTAATATTTAATATTTAATATATTTAATATTTAATATTTAATATTTAATATTTAATATTTAATATTTAATATTTAATATTTAATATTTAATATTTAATATTTAATATTTAATATTTAATATTTAATATTTAATATTTAATATTTAATATTTAATATTTAATATTTAATATTTAATATTTAATATTTAATATTTAATATTTAATATTTAATATTTAATATTTAATATTTAATATTTAATATTTAATATTTAATATTTAATATTTAATATTTTAATATTTAATATTTAATATTTAATATTTAATATTTAATATTTTAATATTTAATATTTAATATTTAATATTTAATATTTAATATTTAATATTTAATATTTAATATTTAATATTTAATATTTAATATTTAATATTTAATATTTAATATTTAATATTTAATATTTAATATTTAATATTTAATATTTAATATTTAATATTTAATATATTTAATATTTAATATTTAATATTTAATATTTAATATTTTAATATTTAATATTTAATATTTAATATTTAATATTTAATATTTAATATTTAATATTTAATATTTAATATTTAATATTTAATATTTTAATATTTAATATTTAATATTTAATATTTAATATTTAATATTTAATATTTAATATTTAATATTTAATATTTAATATTTAATATTTAATATTTAATATTTAATATTTAATATTTAATATTTAATATTTAATATTTAATATTTAATATTTAATATTTAATATTTAATATTTAATATTTAATATTTAATATTTAATATTTAATATTTAATATTTAATATTTAATATTTAATATTTAATATTTAATATTTAATATTTAATATTTAATATTTAATATTTAATATTTATATATTTAATATTTAATATTTAATATTTAATATTTAATATTTAATATTTAA